>NC_068299.1:40782383-40825557 GCF_025860055.1 Xyrauchen texanus
TGCACAGCTCCGGCGCATTAGTGAATGGTGCTGCTCTGTTTACACACATGCACACCTAATTTTAGCCTTCACGGTGCACAATATTTGAGCGCTACACACGAACAACATCTCAGATGTAGATGGCTCAATTGTTCGGTTCACTTATAATATGCATTTAGAATGGCACTGGAGGTGCTTTTATTTTTATTTTTTTACCAGAATTTCAATAAGGAGTGAATTAAAATACTGTGAACTCCTGGGGTGTTCAGAATGTCAAAATAAAAGTGTAAGAGTTTAAAAGTTAAAAGGTGTCACGGAGAGACTCACAGAGGCAGAGATATGAACTTAGTAGCATGGTTTATTGATTATTTATTAACAGATGTTTGAAACGGTGATGTAAATATCATGTGAGAAAATCCATCTGAGCATAGTGGCAAACAGCAGAGGCCTGTACCATGAAGCTGGTTTTAGTGGCTAGCCAGGTAAGTTTTAGTTTGCCTCAACCCCAGGTTTTAGGTACCACGAAAGTTGGTCGGCATTCAGTGGTGTTCATCTCCATAGCAACTTATGCTGCACGGCTAACCAAAGGCCTGTACCATGAAGGTTGCTGAACAAACTCAGGGTTTCAGGATTGGTTTCAGGTTGACAAATTCAAACCAATCCAGTCGGGCTTAATTGTACCACAATGCAGCTCATCAACTTTCTGTCAACTCAGGCTTTGATTCTGACTTTAAGATTAGATTATGCTCGTGCACGTGAATGAGTGACAATCGTGTGAGAAAACTCTCTGCTGAAAGGAACATGAAATGAGAAACAAGAGAGATTTGAGGCTGGTTTGAGGTGAAGTTGAGGTGTGCCAAGCTGAGTAAGGAGAAAGAAAGTTTGTTTTTGTGTACTGTGATGTGGATTAGGAATGCGATCAGAGGAGAGGAAGAAAGCACAAAGGGACAAATTTGACAGTGCTTATCACCAGAGAGTGAGGGCTGGATTTTTTTATAGCCATTGATTGCACTTCTTGAGTGAAAATGAAGTGGAATGAGTTCAGAGGATCTTCAGTTCCCGAAGAGCTCCATGGTCAAGGTGTGACGGTAAAATAAAGGTCTATAGTGGAAGCACAAGGTGATTCCTTGATTCTTCTGACCTACCTTTATTCTCTTGTGTGATAGACTCTCGCTCTGCATCCTGCACCATCCACAAACTCTCCTGCCTTAACTCTCTCTCATACATTTACACACACACACACACACACACACACACACACACACACACACACACACACACACATATGTTGTGTTTCCATGTTTTATGGGGACTTTCCATAGACATAATGGTTTTTATACTGTACAAACTTTATATTCTATCCCCTAAACCTAACCCTACCCCTAAACCTAACCCTCACAGAAAACATTCTGCATTTTTACATTTTCAAAAAATATAATTTAGTATGATTTATAAGCTGTTTTCCTCATGGGGACCGACAAAATGTCCCCACAAGGTCAAAAATTTCAGGTTTTACTATCCTTATGGGGACATTTGGTACCCACAAAGTGATAAATACACGCTCACACACACACACACACACACACACACACACACACACACACACACACACACACACACACACACACACACACACACACACACACACACACACACACTTGTTGTGTTTCCATGTTTTATGGGGACTTTCCATAGACATAATGGTTTTTATACTGTACAAACTTTATATTCTATCCCCTAAACCTAACCCTACCCCTAAACCTAACCCTCACAGAAAACTTTCTGCATTTTTACATTTTCAAAAAACATAATTTAGTATGATTTATAAGCTGTTTTCCTCATGGGGACTGACAAAATGTCCCCACAAGGTCAAAAATTTCGGGTTTTACTATCCTTATGGGGACATTTGGTCCCCACAAAGTGATAAATACACGCTACACACACACACACACACACACACACACACACACACACACACACACACACACACACACACATTATTTTAATAATAATTTTTGGGTGTTTTGTTCTTTTGTGATTTATGTATTTATGATTATTTCTGGTATTTATTTTGAGTCTTGGACTCCTTGCCTTTTGGTTACTGTTTTCTTTGTGCTATTTGAATAATACAGTTATGCTTTGAAATTTGATACACTCTCTTATTTTGTGAAGTTTTTATTGCATGCAATTGGTGGCTTTTAGAGCTATCTGGGCAAGGTATTCATTTTGACGAGGCTAAACCTGTCTGGCACCGTAATTTTGATATAAAATTATTAATTTAAATTTAGTACAGGGGCAGCCACCGTTACAACCTGTTATTCAAAATATATTCAATAGCATGGTAAAACGGGATTGTTGGAGAAATTGTGGAGAAAAAAGGCTCATTACAGTCAAATTCTATATGAGTGCTATAAATTGACAACTTATTGGAATGAAGTGATTTGACAGGTTAATTTAATATTTAATGCACAATAGAAATACATCCAGAAAAACTTATTTTGGGTAAAATTCCATTGTCCTTAAGAAATAAAACTGAACAAAACCGATTTAGGGTAATCAGAATAGCAGCTTTGAAACAGATTACAAAAGAAATTGCTTAATCAGAATCCCCACAATTTCAAAGATGAAGAGAAATTATTTTGGAAATATACTAAATGGAGAAAATAACATTTATAATTAATAATTAAAGTTTGAAATGTGAACATAAATGGAATTTGCTTAGAAATATTATAAATTAATTTAGATTGTTTCCTTCAGAGTCTTGATTTTTTAACAATTATTAAAATACGAGGTATGATGTCCTGTCTCATTTAACATAAAAAAAGAGGTGATACCTTAACTTATTTTCCACATATAAATGAATGAATAACACGTTATTTATAGAATATGTTGTGAATGGTTATTCAAAATGACATGGTCAATTTAGAGCACTCGTATAGAATTTGACTGTAATGAGCCTTTTTTTCTCCAACAATCCCCTTTTACCATGCTATTGTATTTATTTTTAATAACAGGTGTAACAATAAACTAATCTTAACTTTATCTTCCAAGCATATTCCATCCAAACACTGGATTGACTAGTGTGGATTGTATTATATGATATTTCTTCCCAGTCTTGCTGATTACTTTTTATTTTTAATTCATCCTCCCACCTACTTATAATTTCATTCAGAGTGTCCTGTCTCTTTCAAGTGCACTCTTTAAAATCCCTAACATTTGTATGTTTCTTGTAAATCTTTTTACTATTTTATTTTCTAACCAACTTCTAAAAGTGCTATTAATACAAATATTATCTAATGAGTTAAATTTGTTACTTTGTTTGGGTAGGAACAGGGATATACTAATTGGCTCCCCCATTTGATAAATTTCCATCGTCCTCCATTTCACTTTAGATTTGTTATGTATACCCTGTCTTGTTTCACTGTTGCCCTTTTGTTTGCCATTTTTGTCACTTTTGCATTTCTTAGTTTTCACTTTAGTCCCTTATGTAACTCCATAGTCCCCTTGTTAGCGTTCGTGTTTTCTGTCATTGTTTTCACCTGCCCTCATTAGTTTGCCTTTTGCTTCTGTTAATCACCTTGTTATCTTGTTTGAGTTCTGTTCGTTCATTGGCCCCTTTTTCCCATGTTTATGTATTTATACCCTGTTTCTTTGTTCAGTCCTTGTCTATCGTTGTTTGATGTCAGCCTGGTGTGTGTTTCCTTCCCGAGGCCTCTGTTTGTTTACATCGTGTTTAGTTAGCAGTTTTTATGTTTGATTTCCCCATTGTGGGTTGTGCCTTTGTGTTTACTTGTTTTGTTAATTAAAGTTTAAACTGCATTTGGATCCGCATCTCCTCGTTGCTCAAGTGTTACAGAACGATAGACCACACATGGATCCAGCAGCTATACAGGCCAAATGCCGGCTGCTCAACTTGCGGCAAGAAGACCAGCCTTTGGTAGACCACGCTCTCTACTTTCTCCTCCTGGCGACCTTTACGGACTTCCCGGACTCCGCATTGGTGGTTTTTTTTAAGGACCGCTTAAATCCCCTCGCTGAGGGAGCGGGTGCCACAGGCAACGCCTGGCTGCACTCTCCGCGACTACCTGGAGACGACCCTACTAGCGTGCAGCTCACCGCTCCCTGTCACACCAGCCTCACCTGTCAGCGAGCAACCCCCCACGCCAGTGGCTTCTCTTGAACCTGCACAGTACACTTCGTCCACCCGGAGGAGGAGGAAAAGACAGGCTTCCACCTCCCGGCCCACGCCTGCCCCGGTCTGCGAGCCAGAGCCCACGCCTGCCCCGGTCTACGAGCCAGAGCCCACGCCTGTCACAGTGAGCAAGCCAGCGCCTACGGCCTCTACCGTCAGCGAGCCTGAGCCCTCGTCAACCACGGCCAGCGAGCCTGAAGCCATGCTGACCAGGAACAGCATCCCAGCTTCGCCAGTTGCATCAGCCCGGAGGAAGAGGAGAAAGGGAGTGGTCTCTGCACTCCAGCCTCTGCCTGCCGCAGCCCCATGCCCTAAACCCCCCTTGGCTCTGCCCTCAGCGCCCGGCGAACCCAAACTGGCACATACCACGGTAACCCAGCCAGCGCCTGTAGCCTCAGCCGTCAGTGAGCCAGCGCCTGTAGCCTCAGCCGTCAGTGAGCCAGCGCCTGTAGCCTCAGCCGTCAGTGAGCCAGCGCCTGTAGCCTCAGCCGTCAGTGAGCCAGCGCCATTGGTCATGCCCGTCCCAGAGCCAGCGCCTCCCGAGCCTTCCAGAGCTCTGCCTCCTGGGCTTTCCAGAGCCCCGCCTTCCGAGCTTCCTGAGCTTTCCAGAGCTCCGCCCCTCAAGCCTCCGAGCCTTCCAGGGCTCCGTCTCAAGCCTCCGAGCCTTCCAGAGCTCCGCCCTCCGAGCCTTCCAGGGCTCCGCCTCTCGATCCTCCTACGGCTCCGCCTCTCGAGCCACTCAAGCCTTCGACGGCTCCACCCTCAGAGCCTCCTACGTCTCTGCCTCCAGAGCCTTCCTGGTCTCCGTTCCTAAAGCCTCCCACGGCGCCGCCTACCTCGGCTCCGCCTCCTGAGCCCCCCTCAGCTTCGCCTCAGAGGTCCTCCTTGGCTCCGCCTCACGCGGCTCCGCCGGCCTCCCCTGTGGCCACTCCATCTCCTAGGCCACCAAAACCGGCCTCTGTCCTGTGGTCACCTCCCAGGTCCCCTGAACCGGCCCTTGGCCTACGGCCACCAAAGCCGGCCTCTATCCTGTGGCCGCCTCCCAGGCCTCCTGACCCGGTCCCTGTCCTGTGGCCTCCTCCCAGGGCTTCTGACCCAGTCCCTGTCCTGTGGCCTCTTCCCAGGCCCCCTGACCCAGTCCCTGTCCCGTGGCCTCCACCCAGGCCCCCTGACCCAGTCCCTGTCCCGTGGCCTCTTCCCAGGCCCCCTGACCCAGTCCCTGTCCTGTGGCCTCTTCCCAGGCCCCCTGACCCAGTCCCTGTCCCGTGGCCTCTTCCCAGGCCTCCTGACCCTGTTCCCGTCCTGAGGCCTCCCCCCTGGCCTCCTGACCCAGTCTTTGTCCAGTGGCCTCCTCCCAGGTCCCCCAAACCTGTCCTTGCCCTGTGGCCAGCTCCCAGGCCTCCTGCACCTACCCTTGCCCGGTGGCCAGCTCCCAGACCATTGAAACCTGTCCCTGCCTGGTCGATACCTCCCTGGCCCCCTAACCCTGTCCCTTTGTGCCCCCAGGGACTGCCTAATGGGCCCCTTGGACTGTCTCATCTCCATTTGTGCCCTCGTGGACTGTCTCATTTCCCCCTGGACTTCCTGTCTGCCCCTTGCACCTCCATGACCTGCCTGGCTTGCCCTCTGTGCCCCCCGGACTTCCTGCCTGCCCATTGTGCCCACTTGGACTGTCTGTTTGCCCCTGGTGCCCTCATGTTGTTTTTGTGGATTTTTGTTTTTTGTCTTCTAGGATCGTCTGGAAGCCTATCCTTTGAGGGGGGACTCTGTTATGTATACCCTGTCTTGTTTCACTGTTGCCCTTTTGTTTGCATTTCTTAGTTTTCACTTTAGTCCCTTATGTAACTCCATAGTCCCCTTGTTAGCGTTCGTGTTTTCTGTCATTGTTTTCACCTGCCCTCAGTTTGCCTTTTGCTTCTGTTAATCACCTTGTTATCTTGTTTGAGTTCTGTTCGTTCATTGGCCCCTTTTTCCCATGTTTATGTATTTATACCCTGTTTCTTTGTTCAGTCCTTGTCTATCGTTGTTTGACGTTAGCCTGGTGTGTGTTTCCTTCCCGAGTCCTCTGTTTGTTTACATCGTGTTTAGTTAGCAGTTTTTATGTTTGATTTTCCCCATTGTGGGTTATTCCTTGTGTTTACCTGTTTTGTTAATTAAATAAAGTTTAAACTGCGTTTGGATCCGCATCTCCTCGTCTGCCTCGTTGCTCAAGCGTTACAAGATTCTTCATTCATCAAAAAATTCACCAAGCCTTTTATAAAAACAATAGAATTGTAAGATTTCCTATTATCCCATATATATATGTACAAAGTAGCTTATTCCGTTGTCTAAACTCTTATTGATATACTAACTGGTAGATTTTGAAAAGGAAAATAATCTTGGAGAATATTCATCTTTATATTCCCTATTCGTTTTGTAATCAATAGCCTATATTTATTTGTAATAGCTTTTAATGACATATAAAGTTTTCAAGCTTTTATATTTTAAAAACATTTAAGCTTTTAAAATGAATAAGCCTGTGTTCTTATTGTGGGCCTACATTAATTCATTTTTTTTTTTTTAAAAACAATGTCTTTTGCACAGTTTAAATACATTTTATTTCTTATTTGCATTATCATCTGCTTTCAGCAGAGTTCTCTCACACAATTGACTGTGCACTGTAAGCGTCACTCATTCACGTGCACAAGCAGATTCTAATCTTAAAGACAGAATCAAAGCCTGAGTTGACAGAGTTGATGAGCTGCATCATGGTACTAAGCCTGATTGGATTGGTTTGAATGTCAACTTGAAACCCTGAATTTGTTCAGCAACCTTTGTGGTACAGGCCTCAGGTGAGTAATATCCAGACAGGGTATAGAGATGATGAACAGGGAACTCACAACAGTCTTATGATACTTGCAGGCAATAATGAAGACTAATAAAATATGTTTGACATAGTAGAAAGGTCTGGAGTCTCAGAGATACTATTGATGAGAACAGACAAAGAGTGTGTGGGTATATTTGTAGTACTAATGATATGCAGATGCATGTAACCAGAAATCGGGGGAGAGTGAGCGCTGTTTCTGTAGTGAGGGAGAAAGAGTGAGAGAGAAAGGCCGGTGGATCCATGACAAACGTTGCACGATTGAGATATATTACCATGGTATCCGTGGGTCCTTAAAAGTCTTAAATTTACTTTTTAAAATGTAAGGCCTTAAAGTAAATATCTTAAATTACAAGATGTCTTAAATTTCGTTTGCCGAGGTCTTACATTTGGGGGGTGTGAATAGAGGAGACGCTTAAAACAGCAGAATATGTGCGAAAAATCATCATCTCTCTCTCTCATGCATTTAGCTGCTGACGCTTGAGTTCAGTGTGAGCGCATTTTTACTGAACTTACGATGTTATACGTGTAGAAACCTTCACAAACCTGTTAATACAAAAAGCAAATGCCGTTATTTTCATCTCTAACACTGTCGCTCCTGCTTATAATCGACAAAGCGGTCAACATTACAATTTGCAAGCGCGCAAGTTTGGAGCGGACTTTGATGCCTTTCAAATCGTGCGCTTCCTTATTTCACATCACCTTTGACAATAATTGTAACGCTAACAAAACTAATCCACTGCAGAGTTACACCTGTTATATCTCATCTCCATCTCGCTAGATTTAGGGCTGACAACGCAATTAACACTGTTCTCACGCTCTAATGCCACACGCAAGGGCGAGTCTAGTCCCTTTTTAGGGGTGCTTCAGCACCCCTGAAACTTGGAGTAAGAAATGTTGTTATTCTAAAATTGTTGTTTGTCTTTGACAAGGTTAAATAATGTCCAAAACATACTCCGTAGATTGTGGTTTAAAATGTATGTATTAAGGATGAAAATGAAAACATCCCCGCTTAGCAAATGGTGTCATCTTCTCTTCTACTTCTCCTCTATACCTGCACCGCTCAGCACGACCGTCATCCAGCACGAAACACACGCAGAGTGAGAACCCGTTATGTAGTGTTGTGAATCAAAGTTGCTCCAAAGCTGTGTCTCACACTTCTTTCCTTTTACCTAGAGTTGTTCCGATTCCGAAACCATATCGGTGAATACTGGAGTCAGTATCCTGAATCACCATGGTACACCTATAATAAGTGTTTATTTTCTGACTATTTTAGTCCAGCGGGTCGCGGCTGCTGTGGAGTAGTACAGGACCTGGGTGACTCGTCCATAGTCATAAACGGAGAGAAGTAGCGCCGGTTACAATGTTCTTCCGCAAGATGCATGCAGTTCTGTTTACTAACTGCTAGAGCGTGAAACAAAAACAGCAGCGTGACAAATAAACTGCGTACCTGTGTAGTACGTGTGTCTCTGTTGTTAAAGTTTATCGTTAATTTGATACTCATTTTAACAGTCAGTAGTCATGTAAACATGACATCACGTGCGTCTTTTCTGGTCAGTCGTCATGGAAGCATGAAGCCCTGGCGTTTGGACCAGAGTAAAACAAACATATCACTGTATACCACCAGTATGTGTGAAAACACTCACTGTGGCTTTTTAAATGAATTGTTATTCATTCCTAGATTTATATCTGTTATTTTTCAGTTGTGACTGACTATCAAACTAGACAATAAAAGAAAGTTTAATGTTTTTCTTTACTGTATTTATTCATTCCTCACACACAGAGGATTTAACCTGAACCAGGCTTAACTCCTGAACTCCTAGCATTACTCTCTCTCTCTCTCTCTCTCTCTCTCTGTGTGCGTGTGTGTCTGTGTGTGTGTGTGTGGCCTGCCAGTGAGCAATGGACATACGACAGTTCTTTAAAAGAAAAAAGACAGATTCAGGTGAGAGACTATGGACAGTCCATAATGACCTCTGTCTTGTTTTTTGTTTTTTTTGTTCTTCTGAAAAGTGTTATAATGCAAACCAGCTATCTGTTGTTGTATCAAATTACTTATCTAGGCAATGGTCCCCTGCTTTTTTTTTTCTTTTTTTTCTTTCAAACCCACAATGGAGAATACAGCTTCTCTTGTGAAAGGAATTTGTGATTTAAAAAAGTTTCTAAGCCCAATAATAATAATAAAGACATTTAAAATGGCACGCCTCTGTGTGCCTTTTGATCATATCCTTAGAATCTGTAAATGGTCTCCATAAAATTTTTGTGACATGACAAACTGACCTGAACTCTCCTGCCTACAATATATTTGTGTATGATTGTCAGTGCCAAGGGAAAGAGAGGGAGATGGAGAAGGAGAAAGGGAAAGGGAGAGCATGCAGGAAGAACCAGGTGAAGAAATGACAACAATAAATTGACATATAGTGAATAGTGGCAAGGAAAACAGTAACTACTCATACTCCTATACTAACTTATTGGCATTAAGTAGCCTATATTACATTTACTTTTTGTAACATTATTTTACACCACATTTTTTCATAATAAAGGAGGAGGAAAACAACAGCGAGAGTCCATAAGGGATGAGAGGGAATTGACTAGTGAAAGAAATGAAGAGACAGAGGGAGTGCAACATAGAGACCACCAAGCCAAAGCAGCAGAGACAGAAGAGAGCTGTTCAGACTTAGGGGATAAAGACACTGGTCCTAAACAGTTAAAGCTGTCTCAATACCCTCATACTCAGTTTGGCACACAAAAAAAGAGCCTTTCAAGAACCATTTTTTGTAAATAATTTACAGAAGATGAATTACATTTTGTTGTCCAAGTACCTGTTACTTTGTTCAATGACAATAAAGTTGAATATAATCTAACCAATCTGATGACTGTTGATACAAAAGGAGGCACATGGAGTTAACGGTCAGGAAAACCAGCTGAGTTTTTGTGTTTGTTACAGGGGGCTGTCTGTGTGAACTCTCACAATTAAGCTGGTGCTCTGAAAAGGTCTCAAACAAAAAGAAAAAAAAATCTAGATTTTGGAGTTAGTTGAACCAATGTTAAAATGATAAAGTTATTTTTCAATAGACATATTTTTTTTTTTTGTGTGAAAAGAGGGTGGGTGGTGGCAGTGGGGCTCATTGGGTGCTCAGCACCCCTAAAGCTCTGACCCTAGAATCGCCCCTGGCCACACGTTCCTTTTCTCACGCAGTGATAACGTAGCAGGTCAAAGAGGACACTGACAGCGCACGGACAGACAAGACAGAGCAGCCTGCATGATGCTGCTAGTTATTCAGACCAATCAGGGGGAAAGCAGCAGCAGCACAGCATCTCTCCTTCTCTTCATAATTTAATCTGTTAACATTTACAATACATCTTGTCAACTTTAAGTGGACATTTTTAAGGAAACTGATGAGTTTATAATTGAGATATTTCACTTAAATTTAATTTGTCATCACTTTCTTAACTTCATGCTGTTGCAAACCTGTATGACTTTTCTTATTTCAGTGGATATCAAAAGGAGATATTAGGGAGTTTCTGTCACCATTCACCTTTTTTGTTCCATGGCAGAGAAAAACTCATTCAGACTTAAGGGTGAGCAGTGATGACAGAAATTAAATTGTTAAATGAACTGTCCTTTAACTACTAGTTAAAGGTATCTACCAACAGCATTCAGCACATGCTAGACCTTATTCACAGCAGCGGTATCTTTGATTTTGAATGACAATCACAACAAGGCTGTGCGGGATAGACGTACAGTCTCTTGGATAAGATGTACTGCAGTGTTTTTGGATCATTCTATGTACAAAACCATTGAAAAATATCTTTTCAAGGACACTTGGTTGAAAAAAAACTCCAAACATCATAAGTTGTGGAAAATCAGATGGGATATTGGAGATTTTACAGATTTACACCGTGCATGCCACTGAAGAAATGGTAACTCTATCCCTCACAGCCTCGTTTCCATTCCCATTAAAAATCAAACATGGCGCTACTGTGAATAAGTTCTATAGACCAATCCTCTTATTTACAAAAATGTCAGCTCAGTCCACTGCTGTTCACTCTGCTGACTCACGACTGTGCAGCAATGCACAGCATGAACCACATCAAGTTCGCCGATGACACAACCGTGGTGGGTCTCATCAGCAAGAACGACGAGTCAGCATACAGAGAGGAGGTGCAGCGGCTGATGAACTGGTGTAGAGCCAACAACCTGTCCCTGAATGTGGACAAAACAAAAGAGATGGTGTTCACTTGGTGTTCACCTGGCGGAGAACCTCACCTGGTCCCTCAAAACCAGCTCTATCACCAAGAAAGCCCAGCAGCGTCTCTATTTTCTTCGAAGGCTGAGGAAAGCACATCTCCCACCCCCCATCCTCACTACATTCTATAGAGGGACTATTGAGAGCATCCTGAGCAGCTGCATCACTGCCTGGTTTGGGACTTGCACCGCAAAGCCCTGCAGAGGATAGTGAGGACAGCTTAGAAGATCATTGGGGTCTCTCTTCCCTCCATCAAAGACATTTACAAAAAACACTGTATCCGCAAAGCAACCAGCATTGCGGATGACCCCACACATCCCTCACAAAAACTCTTTACCCTCCTGCCGTCTGGCAAGAGGTACCGAAGCATTCAGGCCCTTACGGACAGACTGTGTAACAGCTTCTTCCCCCAAGTCATCAGACTCCTCAATACTCAGAGACTGGTTTGACACACACACACACACACACACACACGTGTCCTGAGTTGCACTTTAATTACTGTCACTTTATAACTGTCTGCTACCTCAATAACTGCTATGTGCATAGAACACTATCTCATAGTACATTATGTTTACGTTTTTAGAAACTGTTATCTTTTTGCACTACTGTGTACTGGTCGGCGCTGCACTGTGTCTATTGTCCTGTTCATTGTCAGACATTTGTTGTACTGTCCCGTACTTTGCACATGTTTGCACGTGCACTTTATATAGGTATATATAGGTATTTTATATAGGTATTTTATTTCGTTGTGTTGTCTCATGTGGTCCTGTGTTGGTCCTTTGTTGTTTTTATGTAGCACCATGGTCCTGGAGGAACGTTGTCTCGTTTTGCTGTGTACTTTACTAACTGTATATGGTTGAAACGACAATAAAAACCACTTGACTTGACTTGACTTGGCATGTGCAGTAAGTGGTGGCAGAAATTGAATGTGTCCCGAAAAATAACTGTGTGAATGTAAAGGGAACTGATATCTTACAACTAAATTGAACAAAAAAAGTGCGCTGAATCCTTTAGTACAGATACAAACTGAAAAAATATGGCTTCTTCTACTTATGATTTATACTAGAATTACTGTTTATCCAGTATACTAGTTAATAATAAAGTGTTTCTTAATAAGCTATACATTTATATTGAAGTAATGTGTAGTTAGAGGTTTGTGTTTCTTTACATTTTAAAGAGTACTCCAAATTAGTTCCACGCATTAATGTAAAGATATTCTAAACAGATTATGCAAAAAAATAACACTTGTATCGGGGTTCGGTACTGTTACGCTTGAGTAATGAGGCAGACAAGGAGATGCGGATCCAAACGCAGTTGAGCTTTATTAAGTGAACCAAACAGGAAAACACAAAGGAAAAACCCACGGTGGGGAAATGAAACATAAACTGAATGAGCTGACCAAGGTAGACACGAATAGGGAACTCGGGAAGGAAAGATTCACCAGGTTAACATCAAAACGACGATCGACAAAGACTGAACAAAGACACGGGGTATAAATACACAAACATGGGATAGGTGGCCAATGAAAGAACAGAACTCAAACAAGATAACAAGGTGATTAACAGAAACCAAAGGCAAATTAACAAGGGCAGGTGTAAACAATGAACAGTGAACACGAACGCTAACAAGGACTATGGAGTTACGTAAGGAACTAAAGTGAAAACTAAGAAGTGCAAAAGTGACAACAATGGTAAACAAAAGGGCAACAGTGAAACAAGACAGGGTATTCATAACAGAGCCCCCCCTCAAAGGATCGGCTTCCAGACGATCCTAAAAGACAAAAGACAAAAAACCCACAGAGAACAAAATGATGGCAGCGGGGGCAGACAGGCAGACCAGGGGGGGCACAAGAACAAGAGGGCAGGCAGGAAGTCCGGGGGGGCCACGAGGGGAAATGAGACAGTCCACGGGGGCACAAAGGGAGATGAGACAGTCCACGGGGGGCACAGGGGACAATTAAGCAGTCCATGGGGGCACAAAGGGACAGGTTTAGGAGACCGGGGTGGTATCGACCGGGCAGGGACAGGTTTCGATGGTCTGGGAGCTGGCCACCGGGGAAGGGTAGGTGCAGGAGGCCTGGGAGCTGGCCACAGGGCAAGGACAGGTTTGGGGGACCTGGGAGGAGGCCACTGGACAGGGACTGGGTCAGGAGGCCTGAGGGGAGGCCTCAGGACGGGAACAGGGTCAGGAGGCCTGGGTGGAGGCCACAGGACAGAGGCTGGCAGAGCCGTGTGAGGCGGAGCCAAGGAGGACTTCGGAGGCGGAGCCGTAGAAGACTTGGGAGGCGGCGCCAAAGGAGGCTTAGGCAGGGCCATAGCAGACTCAGGCGGTAAGGCCTTGGGCAGGTCAGGAGGCGGAACAGTGTTGGGCGGAGCCAAGGGAGGCGATGGTGTAGAAGGCTCAGAAGGCGGAGCCACTGGAGGTGGAGCCGAATGTGGCGAGGGCGAAGATGGCTCTGAAGACGGAGCCAATGGAGGCTTCAGAGGCGGGGCTGAGGGAGGCTCAGGAGGTGCAGCTGAAAGAGGCTCAGGAGGCGGAGCTGAGGTAGGCGGCACCGTGGGAGGCTTTAGGAGCGGAGACCAGGAAGACTCTGGAGGCTCTGGGGGCAGAGACGTAGGAGGCTCTGAGGGTGAACCCATCGAAGGCTTGAGTGGCTCGAGAGGCGGGGCCGGAGGAAGCTCGGGAGGTGGAGCCATAGGAGGCTCGGGAGGCTCTGAGGGCGGAGCCGTCGAAGGCTTGAGTGGATCGAGAGGCAGAGCCATAGGTGGCTCTGGAGGCGGAGCCGCAGGAGGCCCCGGGGGCGGAGCTGCAGGAGGCTTGAGAGGCGGAGCTGCAGGAGGCTCGAGAGGCTCTGGGGGCAGAGCCGTCGAAGGCTTGAGTGGGTCGGGAGGCAGAGCCGTAGGAGGCCCTGGGGGCGGAGCCGTAGGAGACTCAAGAGGCTATGGGGACGGAGCCCTGGAAGGCTCGAGAGGCGGAGCCCTGGGTGGCTCGAGAGGCCTGGAAGGCGAAGCCCTGGAAGGCTTGAGAGGTTCGAGAGGCGGAGCCCTGGGAGGCTCGAGAGGCTTGAGGGGCGGAGCCCTGGCAGGCTCGAGAGGCTTGAGGGGCAGAGCCCTGGCAGGCTAGAGAGGCGGAGCCCTGGCAGACTCAAGAGGCTTGAGAGGCGGAGCTCTGGCAGACTCAAGAGGCTTGAGAGGCGGAGCTCTGGGAAGCTCAAAGGGCGGAGCTCTAGAAAGCTTGGGAGGCTTGAGAGACGGTGCCCTGGAAGGCTCGAGGGGCTTGAGGGGCGGAGCTTTGGTAGGATCGGAGGGTGGAGCTCTGGAAAGCTTGGGAGGCTTGGGAGGCGGAGCCCTGGAAGGCTCGAGAGACTTGAGAGGCGGAGCCCTGGTAGGCTCGAGGGGCTTGGGAGGCGGAGCCCTAGAAGGCTCGAGAGGCTTGAGAGGTGGAGCTCTGGGAAGCTCGGATGGCGGAGCTCTGGAAAGCTCGGGAAACTCGGATGGCGGAGCTCTGGAAAGCTCGGGAAACTCGGATGGCGGAGCTCTGGAAAGCTCGGGAGGAGGAGCCCTGGTAGGCTCGAGAGGGGGAGCCCTGGAAGGCTCGGGAGGTGCTGACTCTAGGATGGGCACGACCACTGGCGCTGGCTCTTGGACGGTTATGGCTTCAGGCTCTGGCTCTTGGACGATCGAGGCCACTGGCGCTGGCTCAGGGACGGTCGAGGCCGCAGGCGCTGGCTCAGGGACGGTCGAGGCCGCAGGCGCTGGCTCAGGGACGGTCGAGGCCGCAGGCGCTGGCTCAGGGACGGTCGAGGCCGCAGGCGCTGGCTCAGGGACGGTCGAGGCCGCAGGCGCTGGCTCACTGACGTCTGAGGCTACGGGCTCTGGCTGGGTTGCCGTGGTAAGCGCCGGCTTGGGTTCGCTGGGCGCTGAGGGCAGAGCCAAGGGGGGTTCAGAGCATGGGGCTGTGGCAGGCGGTGGCTGGAGTGCAGAGACCTCTCCCTTTCTCCTCTTCCTCCGGGCTGATGCGACTGGCGAAGCTGGGATGTTGTTCCTGGTCAGCGTGGCTTCAGGTTCGCTGACCGTGGCTGGCAAGGGCTCAGGTTCGCTGACCGCGGTTGACGAGGGCTCAGGCTTGCTGACGGTAGAGGCCGTAGGCGCTGGTTCGCTCACTGTGACATGCGTGGCCGCTGGCTCGCTCACCGTGACATGCGTGGCAGCTGGCTCGCTCACCGGGGCAGGCGTGGGCTCTGGCTCGCAGACCGGGGCAGGCGTGGGCCGGGAGGCGGAAGCCTGTCTTCTCCTCCTCCTCCGGGCAGATGAAGAGGGCCGCGCTGGCTCGTTGACAGGCGTGAAAGGACGAACCACGGGCGAATGGAGGGTCAATACTGTGGGAGGCGCTACGGGGTTCTCCTCGATGATGTCCACTGTTAGAGGAGAACCGCAGGCCTGTAGGGTCTCCTCTACGAACGCGCGGAGCGTCCAGTCGCGCGTTGGCGGTGGCAACCGCTCCTTCAGCCCGTCACTCAGGTTGCCTCGGAAGAAGACCACAAGGGAGGAATTAGGGAAGTCTGAAACGTTTGCCAGGACAAGAAAGTCGTGGATGTGGTCTTCTATCGGTCGGTCCCCTTGCTTCAGGCAGAGCAGTTCATAATTCGCTCTTTGGACTGCTGGATCCATGGGTGGTCGATCGTTCTGTTACGCTTGAGTAATGAGGCAGACAAGGAGATGCGGATCCAAATGCAGTTGAGCTTTATTAAGTGAACCAAACAGGAAAACACAAAGGAAAAACCCACGGTGGGGAAATGAAACATAAACTGAATGAGCTGACCAAGGTAGACACGAATAGGGAACTCGGGAAGGAAAGATTCACCAGGTTAACATCAAAACGACGATCGACAAAGACTGAACAAAGACACGGGGTATAAATACACATACATGGGATAGGTGGCCAATGAAAGAACAGAACTCAAACAAGATAACAAGGTGATTAACAGAAACCAAAGGCAAATTAACAAGGGCAGGTGTAAACAATGAACAGTGAACACGAACGCTAACAAGGACTATGGAGTTACATAAGGGACTAAAGTGAAAACTAAGAAGTGCAAAAGTGACAACAATGGTAAACAAAAGGGCAACAGTGAAACAAGACAGGGTATTCATAACAGGTACCGGCCAATACTGAGATTTCCAATATCGGATCAGAAAAGAAAAAGTGGTATCGGTGCATCTCTATCAATAACTGCAAAAATGTTATGGCATATTGAATGAATATTATTCTGTGTTTCCATGTCTCAACCTTGGGATTCATATACCAACTAACAAAGGACAATGCATCTGAACTTCTGCAGTTAATCCAGGATGGACTTCAAAGACATTAGTCATTAATCTTACAGTTCAAACAGAATCTTTGTTTAAACACTGACCCTTAACACTTACTTAGTTTACACATTTTAAACCATGACCAGCACTGCACATAAATAACTAATATTGGCATTATATTCATGTTGTTTAGCCAGAGGGGAACTGGCCCAGTGAGTCTGGTTTTTCCCAAGGTTATTTTTCTCCATTAACCAACATCTTATGGAATTTTGTGTTCCTTGTCACAGTCACCTTCGGCTTGGGGTTCTAAAGATAATTACACATTATGATTTAATTATTTACTTTTATACACAATTTAAAATCATATTTAACCAAACTTCACAATGATGACTCAAAGACTTTATAGATATTACAGTTCCATTTTCTGTTAATGGATAATTTTCTGTAAAGCTGCTTTGATACAATATTTGTTGTGAAAAGCACTTGACAATGAATTCACTTGACTTGACTTGTTTAGTCCTGTGTTGTGTGTCTGTTATGATCCCGTGTTGTCCGTCCCGTGTTCTCTGTTTTCACTTATCACGTTCCGTGTCACGATCCCTTGTTGTCCGTACCGTGTTTTCTGTCTCACCGCTCACTCTTCCTGTCATGTCTTCCTTGTTGTCCGCCCGTGTTTCACTGTCTCTGTGAAAAACTACACTTCCCTTCTTCCCGTCTTTTCCGGCCCTGTCACTGTGTTATTGTCCGCACCTGTCCGTCATTTTGTCATTACCGTGTGTTGTTATTTAAACCCCGCTGTTTTCTCTTCCCTTTGTCGTGCGTTGATGTTTCTTGTTCATCTTCACGGTTCCCGTTTATCCCAATGACCTCCTGCTGTTCTCTCTGTTCCCTTAGTGCATTCAAGGATTCCCCAGCCCTTCGTGGATGTTCGCTGTTTGCTGTTTGTCCCACCTACTGTGTGTTATTTTGTGTTTGAGTTTATTCCCACCGTGGACTTTTCATTTGTTCCAGTGTTTTGTTTTGTTATAACCTTAATAAACTGCGTTTGGATCTGATCCACCTGTCTGCCTGCTCCTGCTTCCCACACTATCGTTACAGAGCGTTACAGAACGCACGACCAACAATGGATCCAGCAGTTATATGGGCCAACTACCGGTTGCTCAGCCTCAAACAAGAGGACTGCCATGTTGAAGACCACATCAGCGACTTCCTCGTGCTGGGGAAGTTCACGGACTTCCCGGACTCAGCCCTGGTGGTTTTCTTCAGGGACACTTTACACGGTTCGTTCAGGGAGCGTTTGCCACCGGCAACACGTGGTTGGACTCTCCACGACTTCCTGGAGGCGACCTTACTGGTCTGCGGCTCGCCTTACACCGTGGGCATCGCCGAGGAGGATTCCACCTCTCCTCCCACAGTGGTGACTCCCCAGTCGTCATGGCGCTTCCTGTCACGCCAGCCCCACCTGTCAGTGAGCCCGTCCCCACGCCAGTCGCCCCCCACGAGCCCGCGCGTTCCACTTCATCTGCCCGGAGGAGGAAGAGAAGACGGGCTTCCGCCGGTCTGCAAGCCAGAGCCCACGCCTGCCTCGGTCTGCGAGCCAGAGCCCTCGTCGTCCACGGTCAGCGAGCCTGAGCCCGCATCGTCCATGGTCAGCGAGCCTGTGCCCTTGCCAGCCACGGCCAGCGACCCTGAAGCGTTCCAGCACATACCACGGTCAACCAGCCAGAGCCTGTCGTCCCAGAGGTCAGTGAGCCAATGCCTGTCGCTCCAGAGGTCAGTGAGCCAGTGCCTGTCGCCCCAGATGTCAGTGAGCCAGTGCCTGTCGCCCCAGAGGTCAGTGAGCCAGTGCCTGTCACCTCAGAGGTCAGTGAGCCAGTGCCTGTCGCCTCAGAGGTCAGTGAGCCAGTGCCTGTCGCCTCGACCGTCCCTGAGCCAACGCCTGTAGCCTCGACCGTCCCTGAGCCAGCGCCTGTAGCCTCAACTGTCCCCGAGCCAGCGCCTGTAGCCTCGACCGTCCCCGAGCCAGCGTCTGTAGCCGTGACCGTCTAAGAGCCAACGCCAGTAGCCGTGACCGTCCATTAGCCAGTGCCAGTAGCCAGGACCGTCCAAGAGCCAGTCCAAGAGCCTCTCGAGCCCCCTAGGGCTCCACCTCTCAAGTCTCTCGAGTCTTCCAGGGCTCCTCCTCCCGAGCCTCCTAGGGATCCACCTCTCCAGTCTCTCGAGTCTTCCAGGGCTCCGCCTCTCGAGCCTCTCTGTGAAAGCCTACAGCGCCACTGGACAGGCCGCCTCCGCCCTGCATGCCATGGCTCTCCTGCTATTTCACCAAGCCAAGGCACTTAAAGATCTGCACCTGGGTAGTGCCGATCCCAATGTGCTGCAGGAACTGTGCCCTGCCTCCAACCTCACTCTCAGAGCTACGAGGGTCACAGCGCAAGCACTCAGGTGGGCAGGACACCCCTCTATGACCCGTGAAGCTCCTAGGCGTCCCTGAGACAGGTGACCCGGGCATTCAGATGTTCGCTCCAGAGATGTTCGCTCGCTCGCCCGCCATCTCCTACTTTGGAGTCAGCCGTGACAGGTCGTCGCTTGCCACTCACATCCTGAGTGACCGCAACATGATGGCGGACACGCTGTCATGACAGGTCTCGCTCAGCGGAGAGTGGAGGCTCCACCCCCAGGTGGTCCAGCTGATTTGGGACCGCTTCGGCGGCACCCCTCATGATATATTATTGGGAGGAGACATTAATCTATTGATGGACTCAGTCCTTGATCATTGTGAAGCAAAAGTGTGTAAGTTCCCTGGAATCTTGGTCTATAGATAGATATTTGGAGACTTTTGAACCGGTCTGGTTGGGACTATACATTTTTCCATAATATTAATTCCAGAATAGATAAAACAAATAAAATATCTAAATCCCTCATGAGATGTTGCCACATATGGAGAAAAATAAATCATATAGTTGGCGCTTTAATGTATCCCTTTTGCAAAATCTGGAATTCCAAGAAATGAGAGACTGAAATCAATGTTTAAATGGAGTTTATATGGTCCTCGGTGTCCTCTGTGGGCGTGCCTTGCGAGGTACTTAAATCAGTTCTTAGGTGTCTGATCATACAGTATGCCTCATTCACCAAATAATCCAAAGCACCAGAACTCGTGGAGTTGGAAGGGAATTTTAAAAGTGCCAAGGCAGAGCTGAAGCTCTGAATGTTGTCTGATGGCCTCGAGAATTGGCCCAATTGAAATACAGATATAATACTATTTTGTTGTGGAAGGTGGAGTTTTGGCTATTCAGGGCAAGACAGTCATACTTTGAGTCGGGTGACAAAGCAGGGAAGCCTTTGGCTTGATGTATAAAGCAGAGAGAGAGTCATTTTCTGCCATTCCCTCAGTGACATCTGCTGGTGGTAAAATATTTACCACAGCCATTGATATTAATAATGCTTTTAAAGAATTCTGTCTTGATCTCCATGGTTCCAAGTCTTTGTCTACTGATGAAGATATTAGAAACTTTGTGGAACCATTAGAACTCCCTAAACTGATGAAAATTCTCTTGATTCTGAGATGACCTTGGAGGAGCTTGGCATGGTAATTAAGGTCTTGCCTACAGGCAAGTCTCCGGGGCTATACGGCAAATATTTAGATCTTATACTACAGAACTGGCTCCACTTTTGTTGGAAGTTTATACGGAATCTTTAACCCTTTCCTCGCCAAACACGGAATTTTCCGTGTTTTATGAAAAAACGCTTCCCCGCCAAACACGGAATTTTCCGGGTTTCCGTGTTTTAGGTGTTATACAGTAAGTAAGACCCCTGCGCATGTTTTGAAAGAGTACGCAACTCTTTGATCAAAGAAACAGACTGCGATCGTCTCAAACATGAAGAAGTGGAGTATGAGAAGCTCAAAATATCAGACATAAACATGCCTTTTTCTCAGCTTTTTGTCTGAAATGTTGTTTTTTGACAAAACCTACCTCTGTTCAAGTCGCAATAAAAAACGAACACATGAAGATAAAATAAAATCGTTTTTTTTGCCTAAAAGCAGAGGCCCAGATCTTTATTTTGATATATAGCATCTTCATATATTCATGGAAGAAAATATTCTGCGGGCCAATAAAGTTTAACGAAAATCGTCCAAAACCCTGGCGGTGGCTGGCAACTTTTTTTAAAAAACGCTGGCGGGGAAAGAGTTAAAGAATGGAAAGTTCTGCCAACCATGACACAAGCCCGGATCAGTCTGATTCCTAAAAAGGACAAAGATCCTAGCGAGTGTGAGAGTTGGCGTCCAAATTCCCTGATTCAGCTAGACATAAAAATATTGTCAAAAATGACAATGTCTGACTAACCAATTAAGTAAAGTTATGACATCTCTTATTTATATAGATCAGGTTGGGTTTATTCTGGGCTGCAGCTCTTCTGATAACATTATCCGTTTCATCAATATCATGTGGTCATGTGGCGAATGATCAGACTTCAGTCGCTGCCATCTCACTTGATGCCGAAAAGACATTTGATAGCAAATGGATTAATTTCAGATTATTTTACTCTGGATGAGGCACCCAGCAGGGTGAGAGGCTGCTCACTGCAGAGAAAATGGGTGGAGCTTACGTTTAGCTCCCCCTCGCTAGACGTCCAGCGAGGAGGAGCTACACGTCCAACTTGGAGGACATACACGTAAGTTCGTAAGCAAGTGCAGTGAGTGCACTTGCACGGCACCACTTGGAAAGATGGCGGACAGTCACAGGCAATTCGACGTAATGGCAGTATGTAAACACTGAACTTTAAAGATAAACTAAACTTTGAGACATGTGTAAAATGTTTCCTTAGACATATCTCGACATGAATATTAATGTTAGCTATTTTAGAGTCCCTGAATGTTTAATCGTGAATATGTTAACGTTAGCGTCACAAAACCTAAATACATATTATTTGTGGTTCAGCAAAGCATAATTGCTCAGCTAATGTTAACACAGTCTATTATAAGTGAAGTGGAATTCTTCCTTATGATGCATGCATCTAAAGTCTTTGCTCTTCTGCCCTCTAATGGACACCGTATTCATAATTTTGGAGGAGGACAGAAGTCAGAAATTGATACTGCGATGATATTTGGGGACGCAAGGAAGCAAAGTTGCTTAAAACGCCAAAAAGCAGCTGCTGATTCAGGTGTTCCACTTTCTGTTGAGGTGACTGTTGGAGGGCCTCTTTCTAAAAAGTCATTTTCAATATATGAGCCAAAGATATCACAACACAGCAGGCTGGCAGCAGAATAGCAGCATATTATTCTAAAAAGAAATCCTGGCACTGCCCATGTGCCAAAGCAAGACAGACATGTCTCCATAAAACAATTGCTAAGTGTTTATCTATGCAAACTGACTGGAACTAACTGTGCAGTAAACGGTTTTAATGTGCACCACCTTCCAGACAATCAGAATCCAGTATTTAGACTGACCATGGTATAATACAATATGATCAACTTTGTTTTCTGCTTACATGTGACTGCTCCAGAAGATATATTGTTTTATAATAATGAAATGTGTTGTGTTATTGTTTTATCATAGAAACTTAGCAAATCAATTTTCACCTGGCCTTTGGAATATGTCCTTACTGAGAGACTGTGAAGTACAGCTTTTAACTTCTTTGCATGTAAACCATTATTATCAGCAGTGGAATGTCATCATATAATACATTCAGAGTATACTATATACTGCTTGTACAAAATTGTCTTATTCCACTCTTAATTAACAGGGTGCACCACTTCAGCTTGGAGGGACTGACGGTGGGATATTCATGTTGATCGTATGTGGTCTTATAATTGCTATACCATTGTGCTAAACACATTTTTTTAATATAACATCAGAGTTTTGATTTTGTATTTCAGTATACCCTGTAGGGGAAGCCCTATGATTTTTCAGCAGTGAGTTTTTACCAATTTCTGGTTATTTGTTCAGCAAAAAGGGTTGAAAACACAATTAAAATGTTATGCTTAAGATTTTCAATTGCCATCTTTTTTCAGTCTGACACGCCTGTAATCAGGAGGTGGTGGTGCCATCAGTTACTTCAGGCATTTCCTCTGGCAAGGTATGATACTGATAACTATATGTGTGCATTCCCAGTAAAAAATAATGCACACTGGAAAATTTTCCAATTTTACTGTTTTGTCACTTTTTCTTCAAAGCCAACAGTCAATCATCAAGCAAATGATCCAACCGGATCTAAACATCATGGAGGTTACCACATCTGTGCCAGACGTCATGGAGGTCACCCCATCTACGAGAATCCATGTATGTAGAGAGAATATTTATGTATTTACTGGGTGGAGGAGAACCGAACCCACTTTGCTGGGAAAGATCAATTACCACAGGTCATAAGGATGAATGAGGATGATGCCTTGTTGGCCCATAACAATGCGATTAGTAAACTTTGTTTTGTATTGTCTTGTAGTTTTAGGGTTTGTAAAATGTCTTGTATTTTAAACCAATTAAAGTTTTGTGGGGGAAAAAAGTTTTCTTGAAACTTAATATACTATAGTTCAGTTTTGTATCTTATATCGTATTATACATTATGTTCCTAGATTGAAGATTGATTTTTATGTTAGCTGTACTAATAATGGTTAATAGAAATAAAATAAATACAGCAACACTTGAGGGCAGTGAAGTATGTGACTAATAAATTGTAAATTAAGTAATACTTCCAATCTACTAATAAATGTTCCTGGAATGGTTGCCTTGTTACTAGTCTCAGAGCACACTTGTTCTCTTAATTTTTTCTTTAGTGTGACACGTGGCTGGTTTGAGACTACTGGACAGGTTACTTATTACCATTTGATTAAGACAGTGATTTGCTTAAGATGTGGACTGAGTTCATCCAAAATTATATTCCATGTAAATTAAATTCACAACTACAGAGTTGTACATGCATTAATTTTTCTTTTTGAGGTGGAGATCCTAAGTGTACATATAAAAGGAATAATCAAGATAAGACAAGCAAATAGGTGATCATTTTATTTTTGTATCATACCTGCAAGGGCAACTCAGTTCCCAAGTTTAAAAGCAAATAGCATATTAGGAGCATCATTTATTACATTAATTTAATTGAGATCAATTCACAAATAGCCTTAATACGATGGGGAAGGAAAAAAAGCAGGGGTGCACAGATAGTCTAGTCATGCCGTTTGTCACAGAAACAATGAAATCATAATTTTTTTTAAAGAAAGGTCAGGCAACATCAGCTATGCCAACATCTCCAGTTCCATGCAAGTCTTATGGTTACTTTGACCTAATCTTTGTGCATCAACAATAAAAAAAAATCCTCATTAGGTTAAGTTCGCTCTGACGAAGGTCTTGCATTAACGTTAACAACCATTAGGTGGCGAAATGAGTGGTGCTTCACTAGATCCATAGAGGTGGAGCTAGACTAGGTTAGGAGAGGAGGAGCTTACGTATAGCTCCTCCTCGCTGGACGTCTAGCGAGGAGGATCTTGCTCTGCAGCGAGCACCACTTGAGCAGGGTTGCCCTCTTTCCACATTATTGTTCTGTGTTGCCCTGGAATCATTAGCAGCTGCTATAAGAAGGGAAGAGGATTTTCCAGGGGCAGTGGTGGGTGGTATGGCACACAAGCTTTTGTTTTATGCTGATGATATTTTATTATTCGTCTCTGTCCCTGTTAGATCTTGCCTCCAAAGAATTATTAATTCCTTTTCTAAATTCCGAAGCTTTGGCACTGACAGCGTAATGCCCAGTAACGGCTTTTCAGCCAGGCGCCTTCCAGTGGTCCAAACAGGGCATTAAGTATTTGGGCATTTTATTCCCAGCCAATTTATCTGATTTAGAGTTAGTTTTGACACCTTAATAAAGTTTTTCAAGCTATGTGGGCAGGTGGTCTTTAGTGATGGGTCATTCGTGAATGAGTCTGCTCTAAGTGTAGTACAAGAGTCCCTCTTGTAGGTGAACTTTGGGAGCCAGCTTGTATATCAGTAGAGCCAAATCTATTTATAAAAATATAAAAAAATTCAGATATGAATAATCAAAAGATTTAAATGAATAGAATTAACTAATTCAAAGAACAAAAAAAATAAAATAATACATTTCGTTCTGACTGTCTGCTCAGACTAACAGTCTCACCTGTTGTTCCTGCAATCAGACAGGATTGTTGGCAGTGTCAACCAATGAACCAAAGATGCGTGAGGGAGGGCAGGGCCAACTCACTCACAGACACAGGATTTATCCTCCTTTAAACAAGCCTCATTTAAACGAGACAGCCTTCGTAGGCCAAATGGAAATGGAACGTAACATGGTTGCTATGACATCACGCCACTCTTTAACAAGCTTGAACGCTTCGAGTGAATACTTAAAGTAAATGAATACAGATGCAACATCACGACACGGTAGGAAAATAATGATACTACAGCTCTCAAAAGATTAAACTCAACAAAACAAACAGAAGGGAATGTATGAGGTACATTTTAGGAAAGTTATAATGATGTGAAGAGAAAGGAAAATAGATTTTACAGGCATACTTTCAGTCTAAAGCTTTATTTTAATTATAGATTAATATAATTCTGCATAATATATACTCTTCGCCCATCTACTGAGGTACTTCAACTTGGGAATTAACATTCCTTTCATTCGAACATCATATTTACGGGCAAATTGGCATAATTGTTTTTTAGACATTTCCGTTGAAGCAAAGAATTGTGGGTTGCGAATTCCCTTGAAAGAAGTTTACATTTGAAGGTCGCATTCAAAGGCTGCATTCGGAGTGTCCTCCTTGCTTTTCTGAAACGAGACAGCTTCGATGACGTATGCGGCCGACAAATGCGGCCTCCGGAGGATGCATCCTTCCAAAGAGACACAGTCCCACAATTAGCAGCCAAGGAGAGAGAGGAAGGACATCTGTGAAAACTACAGCTGGAAAGTGGAAAATGAGTCAAAAGCACAGTAGCATTTGGATGTATTCCAGTTCTATGCACAACCTGCACCGGCTTATGCGAACTGTGCACCCTAATAATTTATTTAGAATTGTTTTAACACCAATCAGAGTCAAACTATCGCAAACTGTTTGACTTGAAAAAAATACAAAACATCTATTTTTTTTAAGAGCCGTTTGGGAGCCAAAAGAGCCGGCTCTTTTTGGTGAGCTGAGCCGAATTAGCGACTCACTGAAAAGAGGTGGAATGACGATCACTAGTGGGCTTCATTATATTTATCTATGATTGGAAAGGTTAATGTTATTAAAATGAATTGTATTCCAAAATTTAACTACATGCTACAATCTCTCCCTGTAGATGTCCCCCTCTCTTATTTCAAGCAATTTGATAGCACAGCGAAGTCCCTCATTTGGAATGGTAAACATCCTAGATTACATTTTAATAAATTACATAGGCTGATTGACAATGGTTTGCTAGGCCTACCCAAGATTTTGTTTTATTATTATGCATTTGTTTTCAGACATTTGGCTCATTGGTTGCTTCCACCTGAGAGCCCCTCCCTGGTTTTGCATTGAAAAGGAAGTTCTTGCCACTGCAAAGCCTTTCTATCAAACTAATCAGAGAAGTTAAGTTACACCCAGTTATCCCGCATTTGCACAGGGTATGGATAAAAGTGTCCAGAGTGTTTAATTCTGACATTTATTTAATTGTTGCCTCGAGCATATTGCTGAACCCCAAATTATGTATTAGTAAATCCCCTTTCTGCTGGTCAGATTGGAATGTGTGGGCGTTTACTACGCTCTGTGATCTATATGAGAGTGGAGTGTCCTTTGAATATTTGGTTAAATATTTTGGGATTCCCAGATCTCAGTTCTTTTAGGTATTTACAGCTGTGCCAACCTAAAGTGGCAGATAATCTGGAAGAGGTGATTACTGCTTTTGGTAAAAGTCATGAGGCATCGGTGTATTACTCCCTGCTAATTCAGAGTCTGGGGGATGGAGCTTTAACTTCTATGAAGAGATTATGGGAGAAAGATTTAAAATTGGTATTGGAGGAAGGAGTGTGGGCTAGAATTCTAAAAAAGTCTGTATCTAGAGATGCAAGGGTGCGCTTAATGACGATTGTATTGGCTTGGTCTTAAAGACACACCCACCTGCTGGCAATGGCAATCAAAAGATGTAGATAAAACCCATGTTTTTTTGGGGGGTGTTCAGATCAAAGAATCTTTGAGTTTTTTGTTTGTTTTTGCAATTAACAATTTTTATTGATTTTCAATGACAATTCAAATAAACACAACAGGAATCACGGAATCACATTACATAAACTTAAACCCTTTCTTCCGAACATTCCCAACCCGACACAAACACACACCCCAGTGGCCCGACATCAAACCAACAATGACACACAAAGTAAACAATAAATCAACAAACAGTATTCAGAAAAAAAAAGAAAGAAATCTAAATAAAAACAATAAGAATGCACACACACATTCAATATTACCCATCTCCCCCTGAGAGTCCTCCACAAAATCCAAATACCTACCCCATGTTTTATTAAATAGTCCCCTGTTGCCCAGCCTTCTACAAACCATCCCCTCAAAAGCTGTCACCTAGCCCAACTCCACGCACCACTCCAGGAACAAGGGTGTTCCGGCTGATTTCCATCCCCTAAGGATGACCTGCCAATCATGACATCAGCCAGGACCCAACACTTCATGAACCCATCTGCTACATCAGTGACCGTCCCATCACTTAGAACACAGAGCCTGGGGCAAAATAAACCTGAGCAGCCAACACATCACAAATAATATTCTGAACTGTCGTGTTCTTTTTTGAGGAGACGAAGTCAAGTTTTCAAAGTAAAAATTGTAAAAGGTTGTGTTAATTCCACATAGTTTGGTACATGGTTCCTGCTCTATCCAGTAAGTCCTAGAAAGACCAACATTTGCTGAAATGTCTTGGGTTTACCATGTGACAATATGTTTGTTCTTTGCGCTGCAGTAAGGGTTAGTGAGTTTGCAGAAATCAGCCTTCCCAGGAAGGCAACTGTTCTTCGTGCCACTTGTGTTTTTTCCTTTTTAACTTTGTACCCAATCTGAAGATCCGTCAGCACGCTATCATTGCTATCACAGTGGTGGGGCCCAGATAGTTTGGTTCTCCTAGCTTGGTTGGTTTCAGGCTCTTCGCGAGCATCTTCATCATCGCTGTTGCAGCCCTGACAACCAGACAACCAGGGAAGCTCTTTGTGGTTTTTGCATCATCAATACTTTTAGTAACCTCATATGCTCTCTCTCAATATATGATACATCCCATGGTGCCAGAGGAACTCACAGACATTTCCGGTAGTCTGGAGCGCTATCTGGTGGTGTGTAGGATCAGACAGCGGGTTTTTAAACCACCAGTAGAGTCTTGCTCTTGCTGCTCAGCTCTGAGGTGCTTATTGATCCTTTTCTTTATTTTGTAATCTCTTATTCTCTGCCCCTCCAGTGGTACTTCCAGTGTTTATACAGTTTATAAATTCATACTATATTTCATTCTACATCATTGTTATTTTAGGCTGCAATTGTTTTCCACCTTCTCTCTTTCAGCTGGTCATTCTGACCCAACTTGCTTCAATGATGGCAACATCATTACTATTTCATTTTAAACCACACTGTAATTTCCTCCTATGGTTACATGTTTTATATTAACTAACAATAATCACTTTCTTCATTATATAATACATTTTCCCTTAACACTGAACGTCCTTACAAAGTGCAAGCTATGCTGTTTTCCATAGTTTCAGACTGCATCAGACTAATTCAGAGTATTATATCAATAAAAGTCAATACAAAATCAAATATATAACATATCATTCCTCATACATATCTTCATTGGAGGAATCAATTTCCTTCCAGTTTGGTCTTTGTTGCATTGGATTATTCACATTGATCAGTGTCATCTACTTAGTTATTGCTTTGATAAAAACTATAATTTCATCAACGGTAACACACAATACAATATTATTCCCCTCACAAAATTTGCTGTTTCAATCATTATACCAATTTTAGTCAACCCTGCACCCTATTTCTTAAACAATTCCATTTAAATTGTTACAAACAGACAAGACAAGCAATCTTAATCTTTAGTCACCACCATGTTTCTTTTCTATTCTTCATTACTTTTAAAATGTATATGAGTTCAATAAAAGCATAAGTAAAAGTAATAAATCATCTTCCATTCTAAATTAATTATCATACAAACATTCCCATGTTTGTTTAAAGGGTAACTAAACCCTAAACCAACTTTTTTTAGTTAATGATCTGTAAGAATGGGTACAATGACCAGTACTTTATTAGTACTGGTCATTGATTCAAGGAATTTTTTTGACATTTGTGTATAAAGTGTTTTAATTCTACAATATATGGTGTAAAAACGTCTGAGTGCTGCCCTCTTCTGGTTGAACGGTGGCTACTGCAGTTGAATTTTCCTATTGGCTGTTTGCGGTAGTTCGTGACGTAAGCGGTGAGAGCTGACGTAAGCAGGTTCCAGCTCACCACGCCCTTGGTATGAGCTAGACAATGACCCCATTCTCCCTTGCGCGGCTGCTTCGCTAGCATCGTCGGATGCCAATCGCGATGCGGGAGTTAAAACCGCAGTTTGAGCCAGCGGCTCGAATTGATATGGCTCCGGCCCTGTGTCCACAGACAATTCACCCTCCTCCACTTTAGGTGAAGGTGGGGGAGAAAAGTCCTCGACTTCAAAAGACCGCTCCGTGGCAAAGCTACTTGCGTCACTCCAGTCACTCTCCATTTTAGAGTCTGACAGAAGCTGTCAATTAATCCCTCACTACGGGTCTCAGGTGCACGCCCCCGCTCATCCCCTCTATCCCCGCGGGGGTCTGCCCACTTTTCCAGCATTTTTCAAATATTGCTAGTGGGTGGAGTCAGACTCTGAGCAGGGGTTTAGTTACCCTTTAATACTTCTATAATAAGTCAGGCACTCCTTTGTCTGCAACGGTTCTCAAAACTCTACCCCCAAAATCAATCTATAAATAATCCTCTAATGATCCCCTGATAACACAGTGAGAGAATACTTGCTATTTAACACTGTGATAAGTTATTTTAGTAAAGCTTTCACCCACTTCCTTAAACCCCTTTCAAACCTTCTTGGTCTAGGGCGGTGAGGCCCTTGCCACTGGTCTTGATACTGCTCAGTCCTCAATCTGTAATAATTTGGTATCAGTAAACAGATATTTTCTTTTTCAGGGAGTATCACCAGAGAACCGACACAGCCAATGGAACCATCTACAAATGCTTAAATATGGAGACAATTCAAAACATGGTTAAATTCAAAAATCATTATTAAAAAATAATCAATCTATTAAAATTGTCAAAATTAAAAGTAAAACATGCTAAAATTGAACTCATTTATAGATCACTAATTTCCATTCAGGTTTTATTTCTGCAACTTTAGCAAACGTCACAAGAGACCATGTATCATGGAGGGAACTAAAATCAGAACAAAGCCCTGTCAAGCTTCTAGGGAGCTTAATTTAAAAACATTACCTTAATTCAATAATAGTCTCTAGTTTTTTAATCTACATTTATTCTTTCAGATTAATTTTCAACTTAATCTGTTGTCTCTAGTCTAAACCCTTAGCTTTAGATTGCCCTCTGAATATATAAAATCTTTAATCATTGATGAGGAGAGCTGTTTGAATATCTCCTTCATATCACTCTATCTAACATTATTGTCAAAGCACATGTGCTTGCAAAATCTGCTCTTGTGTTTCTTTTTCAAGCAGACACGTCAATCTTAGACTGAAAATGTGGTGGGGGGAGGGGACATTCCACTCCCTCACACTGTTTCCAATCTCATTTCTTCTTCTTTCATTTTAGAATCTCACAATAATATATTTAATTTATTCTTCAGCAGTAGAAAGTTATATTTATAATAATTGATTATATTAACGGCTTTCAAACTTTCCCATCCCACACCATTTAAAAACAAAAAACTACTCTCAACTTACTTACTTTCTTTTGTCCTTTCAAACAACAGATCCTTCAAATCTTTTATAAAACAGAAGCTTTACCTTTCTTTTAAGACATTCTCTATATAATCAATACAACTTTATTTTAGCCTTCTGTTCAAGCAGAGGTATACATTTACAACACCTATATTATTATTAATATATTATAATCCCTTATTTATTATTAAGTAATAATTTATTATTACTACTTTCTCCATTTATTACCCTTTCTCAGGTGCAAGAACTTCCATTCTATCTAATAAAATAATATAAATCAAGTTTTTAAACTAACAGAAAAGTAAGTAAAAGTTTAAATAGAATAAAGTCGTAAAGAGGCACACTGGAAATTCAAACATATCTCTTTTCTTGTGTTTTGAAATACTTGCTCAGTAAAATACACTATGTTCTTTTAATTTCTCATGATTTTTTTTATCCAAATGTATCTTCATCATTTAACAGTTATCATTATTATACCTCTAAAATTATACTTTAATTTATTAACTATGGCAAATGGAAATAGTAGTTATAGAAATAGACTCAATTCAATCATCTCTTTGTAACACCCACTAACCCTAATGAGGGTACTCTCTGGAAAATTTGGGTGAGTAACCAATCCAATAGGTAACTCTATAACTTTGCCATACATTTGTAATATTTACTCTTCATATCAATAAATTAGTGGGTAGCTGCTGGATTTAAATTTAGACTTTTCAGAACAATTTAGACACGGGTATTGAACCCATTGATGGCATTCTAGAAAATCATAAAGGGATCGTATATGACTGAAATCAACTTTTCCAGAGAAATTTTAATCCACATTATAAATGGCAAATCAGTAATGATTACCAGCAGTAATGAGCACAGGAGGATCAATCAGATAATAGCCCACATCATTTTCAGTCTTCTTTGTCTCCTGATTTCATCCTGCAGTATTAGTAACTTCTATAAAATCATAATTCAGCCGGGGAACTCAGTCTAAGTGAGTTTTAAGTTTTTTTTTAGTATCAGTTGTGAGAAAAATCTTGCTATTTAGGGTCCCTTCCTCAGATAATATGGGGGGAGCCAGAAGGTAACTTCTATCTGGTGTAGATAGAACACTATTTGAGTGACCTGTATATTCCCTCCCAGTCAAACAGTAGATTACAAGCGTGTGTTTGTTTCAATTTAAATCCCTCTTTAAGCAGCCAAGCTTTTACTCATAAGTGAGCGGACAGTCATAAATTGGGATTATTTACCTCAACCACACTCTTCTGTTAGAATCTTTTTATAATTCCTCCCACATTTCCCTTCTACTTGTGACCGGTCAGTTTGTATGGAGTAGACCTGAGCAACTGACTCAATCTGTCGCAACCCTTGAGTTTGTTTGCACCGTTAGGTTACCGCTCTCGGGATTTATTGTGACAGAGACACCCCAAGTTTAAAACACACTGCTTAGTGAGCATTCCACTCACTCTTCAACCGCAAAAACAAAACACAATGTCCCTACCAATTTAATCTATTTTATTGCTAAGTGCGTTCAAGGAGATGGAAACTCAGCGTCCCGGGACTAAGTGGCACTTGTCAGACACTCTGCCCATAATCCGGTCCTGGCTCCACTGTTCCAAACAGGCCTCCAAGGTCTTTGTCTCCTGAACCACTCTGCCCTTAAGGCAGGCCTCCAAGGTCTTATAATTACACTATTAATTTATTGCAGTAAAAACTGGCCTCCCAGAGGTCTTCTAAAACATATCACACAACACTTTGGATTCATACAAATTGGTTCTAACCATTCTGCCCCTTAGAGCAGACCTCCCAGAGGTCTTATTTCCCTATTAATTTATTCCAGTAAAACTGGGCCTCCCAGAGGTCTTCAAAAACATATCACACAACACATAGCATTTATACAAATGATTTAATGTACTTATTCCTTCATATGTAACAATTTGCATTCTTATACATATAACGTAATTTTTTTTAAATGTAATTACTTGTAGTTGGTTGACACCCACACCTAAATAAAATACTATCGAAACTATGCAGATTTTGATTTAACAGGCTCTGGTCACCTTTTTAAATGGGCCCACGTATGGGTATCAATCAGCCACCGCCTCCTGGTGTCGTTTTCAATGACGAAGTCAAGTTTTCAAAGTAAAAATTTTATTTATTAACAAGACAGAACATAGTACAAAAATCATTCAGCCAGCTGGGGATATAGTCTGCTTCACCTGTTTCAAGGTTCCCCTGCCTAAAGAATTTCCTATGTATAAACTGTCTCTAGGTTCCCCTCATCTCCTGTGTCAGAAATGCAGCTGCAGTTTCCTTTTAGCATTTTTTTCTAGTTAGTTACACACATCATTCATCATTTGTTAACAGGCATACTTTGTTTAAGATTAGTCACACACATTTATACTGATTAAGATTGCAACACACAACAGAACTCTCAACCAAAATTCTAGTATCTTTATACATGGATGTGTCCCCATCTTCTGATTGGCATCACCAGCAGGTGGGTGTGTCTTTGAACCAAGTCTATACAATCTAGAAGGGGTTCAATAGAATCAATGTAAAATCTTAAATTGCATCAGACGCACATGCATCTCTAGATGTAGACTTGATGTTTTTTAGAATCCTAGCCCACAATTAGACCAATTGACGATATCCTGATAACTTAGAAAAGGAATTAATAATTCTGTGGAGGCAAGACAAAGATCTAGTGGGGTCGGAGACAAATGTCATTATAATAAAATATAATCTACGTAATGCAATAGCTTATGTGCCATACCTCTCGCCACCACCCCTGGAAAATCAGCTTCCTTAATTATCAAGGCTGCTAATGGTTCCTGGGCAAGACGGAACAATTATCTGGAAAGAGGGAACCCCTGTCAGGTGCCCCTATCAAGATTAAAATAATCTGAAATTAATCAATTTGTCTGTACCGCTACTACCGGGTGTCTATAAAGTAACATAATCCATCCAATAAAAGTATTCCTGAACCCATATATTTCCAAAATGTTAAAGATAATCTCATTCTACCATATCAAACACCTTTTCAGCATTAAGTGAGATGGCAGCGACCGGAGTCTGAATATTCGCCACTGAACACATGATATTGATGAAATGCCTAATGTTGCCAGTGTTGCTTTTGGGGTCTTACACACTTTTACTTCACTATGATCAAGGACTGAGTCCACCTAAAGATTGAAGTCTCCTCCTAATATTATATCATGAGGGGTGCCAGTGGCTTAAAACATCCCTTCAAGATCAATAAAGACCTGATCATCAGCGTTAGGTGCGTAAACATTAGCCAAAATCAAACTTTTCCATGAAACATGTAAATCACCAAAAGGCCTCCAATGTTTTATGAAAGACAGTGCTTGCTGTGGGCATGTAAATACTATGCGGACATTCTTAGTATCTATCCTCAGTTTGGCCGGAATCATCAGAGCAAACTTGATCTCCCATTGATTTTAGAGATTCTTGCATTCCTTGAATCGATCATGTTTCTCTCTTGTCAAATTTGCACAAGATGGATGATCTCAGAAATTTGGCCAGAATTGACTGGGGCCTGTCTCCCTCAGCCAATCTCTAAGCCGGGACTCTGTGAGCTTGCTTGATTTCCAGCTTGTGGCCTGTTGTCGAGCAGACTCGGCAAGAGCTCATCTAGGAATTTCCCCATATCTTTGCCTTCCAAATTGTTGGAATTCCTGAACATGAGGATGTTATTTTGCCTTCTGCTGTTCTCCAAATCCTCCAGTTTTTCAAAAAAAAATTAAAAATCAATCTTGGTTAATTCTCTCTCCGATGACTCCAGATAATTGTTCCATCTCTCAACATCCAACAATCTTGTACCCAACTCTGAGAATTTTGTTTCCATCACAGTAATCGATCGACATATTACAGCAAGATCCTCAAAGTCGGCAACAACTTTCCTCAACATCACAGCATGTTGGATAGTTGATGCTGGATTTCTCCCGGCGCACCGTCCAAACCATGTCCCTGGCCTGCAGGCCCATCAGAGGTTTCAGCTTGAGCACGTAAGTGTGTTTTAATATCTCCAGAGCCTGAGGATTTTGACTTCTTTGCCATGTAGCAGGATATGTTGAATCTCACCGGTTTATGACATAAAAATAATTAAAAACTAGCAAAGCCATTCACACATCCACTCCTCACATGGCGTCACGTGACCTCTGAAGGTTCAGAGTTTTATATGTGGCGTATTGGGCACTCAAGTTAAATTTTGCCCCAGACTCTCTATTTTGGGCGATGGTGCTGTCATCAATATGCAGGACAAACACATAAAAAAGTGGGTTCTGACCAGTGTTATGATTGGCTGGCAAATTATTTTAAGGGGATGGAATTCAGATGGAGCGCCCTCATTTCCGGAATGGTGTGCGGAGATGGGGAGGGTGGCATCTTTCGAGGTGTCAAGTAGAAGGCTGGGGTTTTGGGAAATTTGGGTTTGATAGCAGTTTTTAGCATTTGTGTATGATCAGGGTTTTTCCGGCGTAAAGAATTATGAGGTGGAAGTAGTAATTTCTTATTTATATTTTAGTTATTTAAATTTGGCCCTTTGGGCCTTTTAATTCTCAATTAAACGTGTGCATGACATCTGGATTTAAGTTGTAATTCTGTGAGACTACACAAGCCCCTGCCCCTCTTTGTCACAGCCTCCACACAAACTACGATTCCATCCAAGGATTTTTTGTGAAAAAAGTTTTAGCGCATCAAAATAAAGCTGATAAACACTAAAATTATCACAGTGTCAACATAATATTTTTCCATTTAACTCGCATAATCTCTATGCCGATACTTCAAATTATGAAACACTTTTGTCAAGAAAATAGTCATTAACATAAAAATTTTGTATCACATAAAAGAATTTATCCCAATTGTTAGCTTGTATTAATCATGACTACATGGTATACATCCTTAAAGCCAATTTGTTGTACGTGATTATGGATTGATCTTAAATGGCATATAGATCCGATGGTGCAAACATGACACTTCCAGGAGTGCCAACACAAACATCTAATATCATTCACATCAACAAGTGCATGGAGAACAAATGAATGGCCACTGTTTGTGATCAATTAATCATGATAGACATCCATTAATTTATTAAAGTTTCTTTTCCACACCATTCAAAATAATAGATGGCAGTCACGGAATTAGCCCACAATACAAAAAACATATTTCGGTGCACAAAGTTGTTTTAAATTAAACAAATACACTACTAGGATAAAAGCTCCAGTGTGGTTTTTCAGAACACCATCAGTCCAATTCTATAAAATGATTGTTTATCTTACTTTTGAAAAAATGCCAGCAAAATTCCCTGTATTAAATTAAATAAATTACCAAATGAAAAAATAAAATACATGTTTTTTTAGACATACTTGCCTTTTGTGACGAAGCAGGCGGAGAATGGGGATCTATATGCAGCAGTTTATTAAAAAACAAAGAAAAACTCAGAAGCAAAAACAAGGGAGACCTGGCACAGAGCATCCAAAACATGCAAGAACTAACAAGGAAACTAAAAGGGCTTATATACACAAAAGGAACAAAGGGAATGAGTAACACATGGGGAAACAATCAGGGAATCAGAACTAATCAGGGGAAAACCAATCATAAAATGAAACTACAAAAGGACTACAAAAACCAAACAGGAACTAAACTAAATTTCAACAAAAGCACAAAACAAAAGACAACAGTGAACATGACAGAGCCCCCGCTTTAAGGAGCAGATTCCAGACGCACCAAAAGGCAAAAAAATAAAAATAATAAATAAAAAAATATTGTCCAAGGGGGCACAAGGGGCAAACAGGCAGTCCAAGGGGACACAAGGGGCAGACAGGCAGTCCAAGGGGACACAAGGGGCAGACAGGCAGTCCAAGGGGACACAAGGGCCTGGGAGATGGCCACAGGACAGGGACCGAGTCAGGGGGCCTGGGAGGAGGCCACAGGACGGGGACCGGGTCAGGGGGCCTGGGAGGAGGCCACAGGACGGGAACAGGGTCAGGGGGCCTGGGAGGAGGCCACAGGACGGGAACAGGGTCAGGGGGCCTGGGAGGAGGCCACAGGACGGGAACAGGGTCAGGGGGCCTGGGAGGAGGCCACAGGACAGGGGCCGGGTCAGGGGGCCTGGGAGGAGGACACAGGACAGGGGCCGGGTCAGGGGGCCTGGGAGGAGGCCACAGGACAGGGACTGGGAGGAGGCGGAGCCGTGGAAGGCTCAGGAATTGAAGCCATGGGAGGCTCGAGGGGCAGAGCCCTGGGAGGCGGAGCCCTGGGAGGCTCGAGAGACGAGAGGCGGAGCCCTGGGAGGCTCGAGAGGCGCTGGCTCTGGGACAGTCGAGGCCACAGGCGCTGGCTCTGGGACCGTGGCAGGCCACAGGCGCTGGCTCTGGGACCGTGGCAGGCCACAGGCGCTGGCTCTGGGACCGTGGCAGGCCACAGGCGCTGGCTCTGGGACCGTGGCAGGCGGAGACTGGGGAGCAGAAGCCTTTCCTCTTCTCCTCCTCCAAGCAAATGGAGCTGGCAACGCTGGCTCGCTGACCGTGGCAGGTGTGGGGGGACGAGCCATGGAAGTCTGGGGGGTGACCTCAGTGGGAGGAGATGTTACACCCTCCTCCTCTACACCTACAGTGAACGGCGAGCCGCTCACTCGTAGAGTCTCCTCCACAAACTCGAGGAGCGTCCAGTGAGGTTCTGCCGGAGGTAACAGCTCTTTTAGTGAACTACAGAGACCTGCTCTGAAGAAAACCACCAAGGAAAATTCTGGGTAGTCCACTAAATTTGCCAGATCTAAGAACTCACAAACGTGATCCTCAACTGGACGGTCCTCTTGCCTGAGGAGGAGAATTCTGACAGCTGCTAGATCCTTAATGGTGGTTAGTTCTTCTGTGACGAAGCAGGCGGAGAATGTGGATCTATATGCAGCAGTTTATTAAAAAAAACAAAGAAAAATTCAGAAGAAAGCAAAACAAGGGAGACCTGGCACAGAGCATCCAAAACATGCAAGAACTAACAAGGAAACAAGGAAACTAAAAGGGCTTATATACACAAAAGGAACAAACAAGGGAATGAGGAACACATGGGGAAACAATCAGGGAATCAGAACTAATCAGGGGAAAACCAATCATAAAATGAAACTCCAAAAGGACTACAAAAACCAAACAGAAACTAAACTAAATTTCAACATAAAAGCACAAAACAAAAGACAGCAGTGAACATAACACCTTTTAGTTACACAGATTTAATTTAGCCGTACCCTGTTCTATAGATGAAATAAGTTGATTGAATGACATTCTCAGAATGTTCTGCACTTTTTTCAAGACTATAAACTATCAGAGATATTTGTCCAATGAGTTCACATTCAGAAAACTAGCTTTCGAACATTTTAAAACGTTTAAATCTAATCCTCTTTACCTCGGATCGCATTTGCTGAGCTTCTTCAGAAAATGTAAATTGCATTATGATGCTAAAATACATTTTAGATGATAATCAAGTTCAGTTGGTCATTAAAAGTTGCTGGACATATATGCTGGACATAATGCAGTTGTGATGCTTTAGATTTGATGATTATTCAAAATAGCCTATTAAATATTAGGAATGTATTATACTGTATATGTAAACCCTGATATTACACCGCCTCAATGTTTCTTTAATAGCTGTGCACACAGAATACACATGGATGGATGATCTTTATACTAAGACCGAAAGTTCCCCTCACTATTTGGTGCAGGTTGCCAGCTGGAACAGGGCCATGACGATTTGCTTTAGGGTCAGAACCGGTCTGTGGCAACCTGCGATAGCTGCAACATCAGGACCAATATTGCAGTCCTATCAGAGGGCAACTGTTCGCTTTTGATTGCAATTCCTCATCTTCTGATTGCATTTGTTTGTCAAATTAAAATGATAGTAAGCTTGTTAATTTCATCAAAATGTCTCAATACTCTCCCCATTGTACCAAAACGTTTATTAGGGACATTAGGGATTTAAAGGGTACACAATTAACAATATACACACATGTCTGTATGGAAACGGCTTAAGAGCAGATTTCTTTGCAATTAAAACAAAACTTAAGCTACTGTGTTTTTTTTAATAGTGATGTCATTTTCTGTCATTAAAAGGCCTTTTGAATGTAAACAGGCAGAAAAGGCAAATTTTCTCAAATATGTTTTTTACGCATTTTCAATTTGTCAATAACAAAACAGCACGAAAAGTGGATGGAAATAGTTAATGAAAGATTCCAGCACAAAGAATTAAAATATGTTGGTATAAACTGTCTGATATTACAGACCCTTTTGAACAAGTCTTCAAAAGTGTACAAACTTCTCTTAAATTATTTTAAATAAACAGAGATCTGTATAGAATTATTTAGTCTTTAGGGTTTTTTTTTTCTAGTCTACAACAACGCTTCACTTCATCCCAGTAGATGGCGGAAATGCACCCAAAGCTGGATTGCCAACCGCCATAAATCCGCAGAAGCAATTTTTTTTTTAACAGCCTTCCGTGGATGCTGATGTGAAGTTTTAACGAGGTAATAAACAAAAATAGATCATGTCTTTTGTGCGTTAAAGTGTTTAACCAGTCATGTTTATAGAGCCTATTAAAACGTAATGCACAAGTGAAAATTCTCGCAATATCATTCGGTTTTAAAAACAATTATAATATGTTTATATGATAAGTGTTTATGTTGGGTTTAAGAAAAAAATTAATAAAATCTAAATCAAAGCGATACATGTTGCATACATACCGCACGGACGAGAACTTGTATATTGATCTCATGTTCAATATGAACAAGTAGCGTAGTATCGCATTTGGATTATTTATCAATACACAATAACATTATACCTACCCGTTTACTCCAAGAAGAACAGGGAATTTATTTGATTCCAATGTTGTGTTTGTGATAGACCAATATATCATGTGGAATCTGCTGATATTTGGCAATTTTTACAAAGGCATAATTGATCATTGGCCTAGATTAACAGAAGTAATTTTTGGTTGTTGTAAACAATTTTTATTGATTCCAGATTAAATAAACATGACAAAATATGGAATCAAATTATCTGAATTTAAAATCCTAGTGAATCCTTAAATGTTGAACCATATTTTTAAAGGATCACAACACATCACTCTCATATAGGTCACAGAGTGTATTAACCTTCCTCACAATCCAATATGACCAGCAGAAAGGGGACGTGATACATAATTTTGGGTTCAGCCATATGCTCGAGGCAACATTTAAATAAATGTCTGTATTAAACACTCTGGACACTTGTGTTCATACCGCTTGCAAATGCGAGATAACAGGGTTATTAGTTAGTTTAAAAGAGAGGCGATCACATGCGCTCTTATCTTAGGAGACCCCACTAACTTGGCTCCCTGGATGACTCCTCCCTAGCCCTCTAGTCTGGGAATTCATCAGAGGAATTCCCCGACCAGACGGGTACTGAAACTACTCTGTACTGGAATAGGTGCTCAACAGAACAGGCCTCTGTGTATTAATCCCCCTTTGTGTATTTTCCATGTTACGGTCCCCCTACGGGTGGACCCACGTCTCCCTTGGGCAGTCCCTGTAGCCCCCCGGTCGCCATGTTGTAGCAACTCCTCCCTCGCAGCAGGTAGGGTCTACCACCGCGCCATTCCCACATGTGGCCTGAAAACCCAAGTGACGTATGTCGCCACTCTTTACCTCGCCCCAGACTGGGCAGGTGGTGGTCTCTGCGGGTTCTTTTCCCCCTGAAAGAATAGGAGTTGGAAAATAACTCCTTCTCCGATGCGTCAAGTTCAGAGATGCACGAGGCTCTCGACAGACCCCTAGTGTCGCTTCTTCAACACAACGTCTTGTTCCCTCCATCAGGGAACGGAGGTTACAACAGTAACCTTGACGTTTCTTTCAAGAACAAAAAAGTGAAAACTTGGATATCTTTCAAGAACAAAAAGTGAAACTTGGATATTATATTCATTCATTACACACAGACTGATATATTTCAAATGTTTATTTCATTTAATTGTGATGATTAAAACTGACAACTAATGAAAATCCCAAATTCAGTATCTCCGGAAATTAGAATATTACTTAAGACAATACAAAAATGATTTTTAGAAATGTTGGCCAACTGAAAAGTATGAGCATGTACAGCACTCAATACTTAGTTGGGGCTCCTTTTGCCTGAATTACTGCAGCAATGCGGCGTGGCATGGATTCGATCAGTCTGTGGCACTGCTCTGGTGTTATGAGAGCCCAGGTTGCTCTGATAGTTGCCTTCAGCTCTTCTGCATTGTTGGGTCTGGCGTATCGCATCTTCCTCTTCACAATACCCCATAGATTTTCTATAGGGTTAAGGTCAGGCGAGTTTGCTGGCCAATTAAGAACAGGGATACCATGGTCCTTAAACCAGGTACTGGTAGCTTTGGCACTCTGTGCAGGTGCCAAGTCCTGTTGGAAAATGAAATCTGCATCTCCATAAAGTTGGTCAGCAGCAGGAAACATGAAGTGCTCTAAAACTTCTGGTAGATGGCTGCGTTGACCTTGGACCTCAGAAAACACAGTGGATCAACACCAGCAGATGACATGGCACCCCAAACCATCACTGACTCTGGAAACTTTACACTGGACTTCAAGCAACTTGGATTCTGATCCTCTCCTCTCTTCCTCCAGACTCTGGGACCTTGATTTCCAAAGGAAATGCAAAATTTACTTTCATCAGAGAACATAACTTTGGACCACTCAGCAGCAGTCCAGTCCTTTTTGTCTTTAGCCCAGGCGAGACGCTACTGACGCTGTGTCTTGTTCAAGAGTGGCTTGACACAAGGAATGCGACAGCTGAAACCCATGTCTTGCATACGTCTGTGCGTGGTGGTTCTTGAAGCACTCCGGCTGCAGTCCATTCTTTGTGAATCTCCCCCACATTTTTGACTGGGTTTTGTTTCACAATCCTCTCCAGGATGCGGTTATCCCTATTGCTTGTACACTTTTTTTTTTTCTACCACATCTTTTCCTTCCCTTCGCCTCTCTATTAATGTGCTTGGACACAGAGCTCTGTGAACAGCCAGCCTCTTTAGCGATGACCTTTTGTGTCTTGCCCTCCTTGTGCAAGGTGTCAATGGTCGTCTTTTGGACAGCTGTCAAGTCAGCAGTCTTCCCCATGATTGTGTAGCCTACAGAACTAGACTGATAGACCATTTAAAGGCCTTTGCAGGTGTTTTGAGTTAATTAGCTGATTAGTGTGTTGTACCCGGTGGCTTCAATATTGAACCTTTTCACAATATTCAAATTTTCTGAGATACTGATTTTGGGTTTTTTCATTAGTTGTCAGTTATAATCATCAAAATTAAAAGGAATGAACTATTGAAATATATCAGTCTGTGTGGAATGAATGTATACATTATCCAAGTTTCACTTTTTGAATGGAATTACTGAAATAAATCAACTTTTTGATGATATTCTAATTATATGACCAGCTCCTGTGTGTGTGTATATGTATGCGTGTGTGTATATAAATATAATTTTCATAAAGTAACTTGTAATGTAATTGAGTAGTTTTTCTGCAAACTACTCGTTTACTCGTAATTGATTCATAATATTTCTTAGCAATTCTACTTGTACTCAGGTGAATTATTTCTTCAGTAGCAGTGCCTTTACTTAAGTAAAAAAAATCAATAATCTTTTCACCACTGCTTACAACATAAGTGGAAAGCTTTCCCAGAAGAGTGGAAGCTGAGGGAGCAGCAAAGGGATGCCTAATTCTCTATTAATGCCTATGGTTTTAAAATGAAATGTACAACATGCCTATATGCATTATATTGGTGACTGCCAGGTCAAAGTCCAAGTTGTATTTCTATGTGGTATTGAATTGTATTGCAATGCCATCATGTGTATGATTGATTATCTCTTATGTCATTCAGATGTCAGATGGCTTCCTGTTGGAGGTATGTGTAGACTCCGTTGAGTCAGCCATAAATGCAGAAAGGGGAGGTACTAATTCATGCACATTCTTAAATACAACTTCAATATAGTATACAAATTATAAAATTTATTTTCTGATTTTAGCATATGTCACACACATATACTGTATAAATTGCATTGGGCATTGCAGGGTGGTAAATATTTGTTAAATGGTTTGTAACTCTTTTTGAGGAGATAAGGTTCTATGTTTTATCTGCAGGTGCTGGTCGTATTGAGCTGTGCTCTAATCTGCTGGAGGGAGGGACAACGCCCAGCACTGGTCACTACACATTCAAACTTCAATAAATGTGTTTTTTAACAGCCCAATATGGCCAAATGTCTGCATGTTTCCAGTTTTCTTGTTCTGCCTGTAGGTCTGTTGTAGGTGGTCAAAGAGAATGTGCGTATTCCAGTGTATGTGATGATTCGCCCCCGTGACGGGGACTTCCTGTACTCAGACTGGGAGGTGGAGGTTATAAAGAGGGACATTGAACAGATGAAGAATCACAGAGCAGATGGGCTGGTTTTTGGAGCACTGACAGAAGATGGACGTGTGGATACTGCGCTCTGCATGGAACTTCTGGGTAAAATCTGACTGACACTCTTCAAAAACCTTTGAAAGATTTTGGTATTGGAGACTAAAGGTCTCTGAAGTAGGGATTTTAATAAATAATCGAATGGCTAATGATGATTTGTATCATCTTGCCATTG